>NC_133123.1:25920621-25965063 GCF_033568475.1 Henckelia pumila | reverse complement strand
CAGTAAATGAATTCTTTATTTTTTTGTCTCTCGAATTGCGGATCGGAGGAACAGGAGTTGCAGTTTCAAACAGACATAACTTTCGATCGGCTAAAAGTTACGGGAGCTTCAGCCTGTTCACACGAAACTCCTCTTGATACCTACAACAAGTATCTCGGTCTAAGAGACGGAGATGCTCAAATTACAACCCGGAGATGGTCTTTCAGGGCGTTTTTCCCGTAGGGCGCGCTGGGACCCACTGAAACGGCCTGCGTCACCCAGATCGCACGTTCACGTCGTGTGATTAAGTCTATTGCATCTTTTCTATCCGCGGATTGGACTTAAAAAGTCGGTAATAGGACGGCGAGGAATCGGAAAAATAAGAAGTACGAGTACGAAAAAAAGAAATTAATGAAAAAAGGTTGCAACACGAGGACTTCCCAAGGGGTCACCCATCCTAGTACTGCTCTCGCCCAAGCACGCTTAACTTCGGAGTTCTGATGGGATCCGGTGCATTAGTGCTGGTATGATCGCAACCAACAGTAAATGAATTCTTTATTTTTTTGTCTCTCGAATTGCGGATCGGAGGAACAGGAGCTGCAGTTTCAAACGGACATAACTTTTGATCGGCTAAAAGTTACGGGAGCTTCAGCCTGTTCACACGAAACTCCTCTTGATACCTACAACAAGTATCTCGGTCTAAGAGACGGAGACGCTCAAATTACAACCCGGAGATGGTCTTTCGGGGCGTTATTCCCGTAGGGCGCGCTGGGACCCACTGAAACGGCCTGCGTCACCCAGATCGCACGTTCACGTCGTGTGATTAAGTCTATTACATCTTTTCTATCCGCGGATTGGACTGAAAAAGTCGGTAATAGGACGGCGAGGAATCGGAAAAATAAGAAGTACGAGTAAGAAAAAAAGATATTAATGAAAAAGGGGTACAACACGATGACTTCCCAAGGGGTCACCCATCCTGGTATTGCTCACGCCCAAGCGCGCTTAACTTCGGAGTTCTGATGGGATCTGGTGCATTAGTACTGGTATGATCGCACTCAACAGTGAATGAATTCTTTAATTTTTTGTCTCTCGAATTGCGGATCGGAGGAACAGGAGCTACAGTTTCAAACGGACATAAATTTCGATCTGCTGAGAGTTACGGGAGCTTCAGCCTGTTCACACGAAGCTCCTCTTTATACCTACAGCAAGAATCTCGGTCTAAGAGACGGAGAAGCTCAAATTACAACCCGAAGATGGTCTATTGGGGCGTTTTTCCCGTAGGGCATGCTGGGACCCACTGAAGCGGACTGCGTCACCCAGATCGCACGTTCACATCGTGTGATTAAGTCTATTGCATCTTTTCTATCCGCGGATTGGACTTAAAGAGTCGGTAATAGGACGGCGGGGAATCGGAAATATAAGAAGTACGAGTAAGAAAAAAATTAATGAAAAAGAGTGCAACACGAGGACTTCCCAGGGGGTCACACATCCTAGTACTGCTCTCGCCCAAGCACGCTTAACTTCGGAGTTTTGATGGAATCCGGTGCATTAGTGCTGGTATGATCGCACCCAACAGTAAATGAATTCTTTATTTTTTTGTCTCTCGAATTGCGGATCGGAGGAACAGGAGCTGCAGTTTCAAACGGACATAACTTTCGATCGGCTAAAAGTTACGGGAGCTTCAGCCTGTTCACACGAAACTCCTCTTGATACCTACAACAAGTATCTCGGTCTAAGAGACGGAGACGCACAAATTACAACCCGGAGATGGTCTTTCGGGGGGTTTTTCCCGTAGGGTGCGCTGGGACCCACTGAAACGGCCTGCGTCACCCAGATCGCACGTTCACGTCGTGTGATTAAGTCTATTGCATCTTTTCTATCCGCGGATTGGACTAAAAAATTCGGTAATAGGACGGCGAGGAATCGGAAAAATAAGAAGTACGAGTAAGAAAAAAAGATATTAATGAAAAAGGGGTGCAACACGAGGACTTCCCGGGGGGTCACCCATCCTAGTACTGCTCACGCCCCAGCACGCTTAACTTCGGAGTTCTGATGGGATTCGGTGCATTAGTGCTGGTATAATCGCACCCAACAGTAAATGAATTCTTTATTTTTTTGTCTCTCGAATTGCGGATCGGAGGAACAGGAGCTGCAGTTTCAAACAGACATAACTTTCGATCGGCTAAAAGTTACGGGAGCTTCAGCCTGTTCACACGAAACTCCTCTTGATACCTACAACAAGTATCTCGGTCTAAGAGACGGAGATGCTCAAATTACAACCCGGAGATGGTCTTTTAGGGCGTTTTTCCCGTAGGGCGCGCTGGGACCCACTGAAACGGCCTGCGTCACCCAGATCGCACGTTCACGTCGTGTGATTAAGTCTATTGCATCTTTTCTATCCGCGGATTGGACTGAAAAAGTCGGTAATAGGACGGCGAGGAATCGGAAA
Source organism: Henckelia pumila (assembly GCF_033568475.1). Taxonomy (NCBI): domain Eukaryota; kingdom Viridiplantae; phylum Streptophyta; class Magnoliopsida; order Lamiales; family Gesneriaceae; genus Henckelia; species Henckelia pumila. The sequence continues at coordinate 25,962,635 of NC_133123.1, read as the reverse complement.
AATAAGAAGTACGAGTACGAAAAAAAGAAATTAATGAAAAAGGGGTGCAACACGAGGACTTCCCAGGGGGTCACCCATCCTAGTACTGCTCTCGCCCAAGCACGCTTAACTTCGGATTTCTGATGGGATCCGGTGCATTAGTGCTGGTATGATCGCAACCAACAGTAAATGAATTTTTTATTGTTTTGTCTCTCGAATTGCGGATCGGAGGAACAGGAGCTGCAGTTTCAAACGGACATAAATTTTGATCGGCTAAAAGTTACGGGAGCTTCAGCCTGTTCACACGAAACTCCTCTTGATACCTACAACAAGTATCTCGGTCTAAGAGACGGAGACGCTCAAATTACAACCCGGAGATGGTCTTTCGGGGCGTTTTTCCCATAGGCGTGCTGGGACCCACTGAAACGGCCTGCGTCACCCAGATCGCACGTTCACGTCGTGTGATTAAGTCTATTGCATCTTTTCTATCCGCGGATTGGACTAAAAAAGTCGGTAATATGACGGCAAGGAATCGGAAAAATAAGAAGTACGAGTAAGAAAAAAAGATATTAATGAAAAAGGGGTACAACACGAGGACTTCCCAGGGGGGTCACCCATCCTAGTACTGCTCACGCCCCAGCACGCTTAACTTCGGAGTTCTGATGGGATCCGGTGCATTAGTGCTGGTATAATCGCACCCAACAGTAAATGAATTCTTTATTTTTTTGTCTCTCGAATTGCGGATCGGAGGAACAGGAGCTGCAGTTTCAAACAGACATAACTTTCGATCGGCTAAAAGTTACGGGAGCTTCAGCCTGTTCACACGAAACTCCTCTTGATACCTACAACAAGTATCTCGGTCTAAGAGACGGAGATGCTCAAATTACAACCCGGAGATGGTCTTTCAGGGCGTTTTTCCCGTAGGGCGCGCTGGGACCCACTGAAACGGCCTGCGTCACCCAGATCGCACGTTCACGTCGTGTGATTAAGTCTATTGCATCTTTTCTATCCGCGGATTGGACTGAAAAAGTCGGTAATATGACGGCGAGGAATCGGAAAAATAAGAAGTACGAGTACGAAAAAAAGAAATTAATGAAAAAGGGGTGCAACACGAGGACTTCCCAGGGGGTCACCCATCCTAGTACTGCTCTCGCCCAAGCACGCTAAACTTCGGAGTTCTGATGGGATCCGGTGCATTAGTGCTGGTATGATCGCAACCAACAGTAAATGAATTCTTTATTGTTTTGTCTCTCGAATTGCGGATCGGAGGAACAGGAGCTGCAGTTTCAAACGGACATAACTTTTGATCGGCTAAAAGTTACGGGAGCTTCAGCCTGTTCACACGAAACTCCTCTTGATACCTACAACAAGTATCTCGGTCTAAGAGACGGAGACGCTCAAATTACAACCCGGAGATGGTCTTTCGGGGCGTTTTTCCCGTAGGGCGCGCTGGGACCCACTGAAACGGCCTGCGTCACCCAGATCGCACGTTCACGTCGTGTGATTAAGTCTATTGCATCTTTTCTATCCGCGGATTGGACTGAAAAAGTCGGTAATAGGACGGCGAGGAATCGGAAAAATAAGAAGTACGAGTAAGAAAAAAAGATATTAATGAAAAAGGGGTACAACACGAGGACTTCCCAGGGGGTCACCCATCCTGGTACTGCTCACGCCCAAGCGCGCTTAACTTCGGAGTTCTGATGGGATCCGGTGCATTAGTACTGGTATGATCGCACTCAACAGTGAATGAATTCTTTATTTTTTTGTCTCTCGAATTGCGGATCGGAGGAACATGAGCTACAGTTTCAAACGGACATAACTTTCGATCTGCTGAGAGTTACGGGAGCTTCAGTCTGTTCACACGAAGCTCCTCTTTATACCTACAACAAGTATCTCGGTCTAAGAGACGGAGATGCTCAAATTACAACCCGGAGATGGTCTTTCAGGGCGTTTTTCCCGTAGGGCGCGCTGGGACCCACTGAAACGGCCTGCGTCACCCAGATCGCACGTTCACGTCGTGTGATTAAGTCTATTGCATCTTTTCTATCCGCGGATTGGACTGAAAAAGTCGGTAATAGGATGGCGAGGAATCGGAAAAATAAGAAGTACGAGTACGAAAAAAAGAAATTAATGAAAAAAGGGTGCAACACGAGGACTTCCCAGGGGGTCACCCATCCTAGTACTGCTCTCGCCCAAGCACACTTAACTTCGGAGTTCTGATGGGATCCGGTGCATTAGTGCTGGTATGATCGCAACCAACAGTAAATGAATTCTTTATTTTTTTGTCTCTCGAATTGCGGATCGGAGGAACAGGAGCTGCAGTTTCAAACGGACATAACGTTTGATCGGCTAAAAGTTACGGGAGCTTCAGCCTGTTCACACGAAACTCCTCTTGTTACCTACAACAAGTATCTCGGTCTAAGAGACGGAGACGCTCAAATTACAACCCGGAGATGGTCTTTCGGGGCGTTATTCCCGTAGGGCGCGCTGGGACCCACTGAAATGGCCTGCGTCACCCAGATCGCACGTTCACGTCGTGTGATTAAGTCTATTACATCTTTTCTATCCGCGGATTGGACTGAAAAAGTCGGTAATAGGACGGCGAGGAATCGGAAAAATAAGAAGTACGAGTAAGAAAAAAAGATATTAATGAAAAAGGGGTACAACACGATGACTTCCCAGGGGGTCACCCATCCTGGTATTGCTCACGCCCAAGCGCGCTTAACTTCGGAGTTCTGATGGGATCCGGTGCATTAGTACTGGTATGATCGCACTCAACAGTGAATGAATTCTTTATTTTTTTGTCTCTCGAATTGCGGATCGGAGGAACAGGAGCTACAGTTTCAAACGGACATAACTTTCGATCTGCTGAGAGTTACGGGAGCTTCAGCCTGTTCACACGAAGCTCCTCTTTATACCTACAGCAAGAATCTCGGTCTAAGAGACGGAGAAGCTCAAATTACAACCCGAAGATGGTCTATTGGGGCGTTTTTCCCGTAGGGCATGCTGGGACCCACTGAAGCGGACTGCGTCACCCAGATCGCACGTTCACGTCGTGTGATTAAGTCTATTGCATCTTTTCTATCCGCGGATTGGACTGAAAGAGTCGGTAATAGGACGGCGGGGAATCGGAAATATAAGAAGTACGAGTAAGAAAAAAAAATTAATGAAAAAGAGTGCAACACGAGGACTTCCCAGGGGGTCACACATCCTAGTACTGCTCTCGCCCAAGCACGCTTAACTTCGGAGTTTTGATGGAATCCGGTGCATTAGTGCTGGTATGATCGCACCCAACAGTAAATGAATTCTTTATTTTTTTGTCTCTCGAATTGCGGATCGGAGGAACAGGAGCTGCAGTTTCAAACGGACATAACTTTCGATCGGCTAAAAGTTACGGGAGCTTCAGCCTGTTCACACGAAACTCCTCTTGATACCTACAACAAGTATCTCGGTCTAAGAGACGGAGACGCTCAAATTACAACCCGGAGATGGTCTTTCGGGGGGTTTTTCCCGTAGGGCGCGCTGGGACCCACTGAAACGGCCTGCATCACCCAGATCGCACGTTCACGTCGTGTGATTAAGTCTATTGCATCTTTTCTATCCGCGGATTGGACTAAAAAAGTCGGTAATAGGACGGCGAGGAATCGGAAAAATAAGAAGTAGGAGTAAGAAAAAAAGATATTAATGAAAAAAGGGTGCAACACGAGGACTTCCCGGAGGGTCACCCATCCTAGTACTGCTTACGCCCCAGCACGCTTAACTTCGGAGTTCTGATGGGATTCGGTGCATTAGTGCTGGTATAATCGCACCCAACAGTAAATGAATTCTTTATTTTTTTGTCTCTCGAATTGCGGATCGGAGGAACAGGAGCTGCAGTTTCAAACAGACATAACTTTCGATCGGCTAAAAGTTACGGGAGCTTCAGCCTGTTCACACGAAACTATTCTTGATACCTACAACAAGTATCTCGGTCTAAGAGACGGAGATGCTCAAATTACAACCCGGAGATGGTCTTTCAGGGCGTTTTTCCCATAGGGCGCGCTGGGACCCACTGAAACGGCCTGCGTCACCCAGATCGCACGTTCACGTCGTGTGATTAAGTCTATTGCATCTTTTCTATCCGCGGATTGGACTGAAAAAATCGGTAATAGGACGGCGAGGAATCGGAAAAATAAGAAGTACGAGTACGAAAAAAAGAAATTAATGAAAAAGGGGTGCAACACGAGGACTTCCCAAGGGGTCACCCATCCTAGTATTGGTCTCGCCCAAGCACGCTTAACTTCGGAGTTCTGATGGGATCCGGTGCATTAGTGCTGGTATGATCGCACCCAACAGTAAATGAATTCTTTATTTTTTTGTCTCTCGAATTGCGGATCAGAGGATTAGGAGCTGCAGTTTCAAACGGACATAACTTTTGATCGGCTAAAAGTTACGGGAGCTTCAGCCTGTTCACACGAAACTCCTCTTGATACCTACAACAAGTATCTCGGTCTAAGAGACAGAGACGCTCAAATTACAACCCGGAGATGGTCTTTCGGGGCGTTTTTCCCGTAGGGCGCGCTGGGACCCACTGAAACGGCCTGCGTCACCCAGATTGCACGTTCACGTCGTGTGATTAAGTCTATTGCATCTTTCCTATCCGCGGATTGGACTGAAAAAGTCGGTAATAGGACGGCCAGATATTAATGAAAAAAGGGTGCAACACGAGGACTTCCCAGGGGGTCACCCATCCTTGTACTGCTCACGCCCAAGCGCGCTTAACTTCGGAGTTCTGATGGGATCCGGTGCATTAGTACTGGTATGATCGCACTCAACAGTGAATGAATTCTTTATTTTTTTGTCTCTCGAATTGCGGATCGGAGGAACAGGAGCTACAGTTTCAAACGGACATAACTTTCGATCTGCTGAGAGTTACGGGAGCTTCAGCCTGTTCACACGAAGCTCCTCTTTATACCTACAGCAAGAATCTCGGTCTAAGAGACGGAGACGCTCAAATTACAACCCGAAGATGGTCTATTGGGGCGTTTTTCCCGTAGGGCATGCTGGGACCCACTGAAGCGGACTGCGTCACCCAGATCGCACGTTCACGTCGTGTGATTAAGTCTATTGCATCTTTTCTATCCGCGGATTGGACTGAAAGAGTCGGTAATAGGACGGCGGGGAATCGGAAATATAAGAAGTACGAGTAAGAAAAAAAAATTAATGAAAAAGAGTGCAACACGAGGACTTCTAGTACTGCTCTCGCCCAAGCACGCTTAACTTCGGAGTTCTGATGGGATCCGGTGCATTAGTGCTGGTATGATCGCACCCAACAGTAAATGAATTCTTTATTTTTTTGTCTCTCGAATTGCGGATCGGAGGAACAGGAGCTGCAGTTTCAAACGGACATAACTTTCGATCGGCTAAAAGTTACGGGAGCTTCAGCCTGTTCACACGAAACTCCTCTTGATACCTACAACAAGTATCTCGGTCTAAGAGACGGAGACGCTCAAATTACAACCCGGAGATGGTCTTTCGGGGGGTTTTTCTCGTAGGGAGCGCTGGGACCCACTGAAACGGCCTGCGTCACCCAGATCGCACGTTCACGTCGTGTGATTAAGTCTATTTCATCTTTTCTATCCGCGGATTGGACTGAAAAATTCGGTAATAGGACGGCGAGGAATCGGAAAAATAAGAAGTACGAGTACGAAAAAAAGATATTAATGAAAAAGGGGTGCAACACGAGGACTTCCCAGGGGGTCACCCATCGTAGTACTGCTCTCGCCCAAGCACGCTTAACTTCAGAGTTCTGATGGGATCCGGTGCATTAGTGCTGGTATGATCGCACCCAACAGTAAATGAATTCTTTATTTTTTTGTCTCTCGAATTGCGGATCGGAAGAACGGGAGCTGCAGTTTCAAACGGACATAACTTTCGATCGGCTAAAAGTTACGGGAGCTTCAGCCTGTTCACACGAAACTCCTCTTGATACCTACAACAAGTATCTCGGTCTAAGAGACGGAGACGCTCAAATTACAACCCGGAGATGGTCTTTCGGGGGGTTTTTCCCGTAGGGCGCGCTGGGACCCACTGAAACGGCCTGCGTCACCCAGATCGCACGTTCACGTCGTGTGATTAAGTCTATTGCATCTTTTCTATCCGCGGATTGGACTGAAAAAGTCGGTAATAGGACGGCGAGGAATCGGAAAAATAAGAAGTACGAGTACGAAAAAAAGATATTAATGAAAAAGGGGTGCAACACGAGGACTTCCCAGGGGGTCACCCATCCTAGTACTGCTCTCGCCCAAGCACGCTTAACTTCGGAGTTCTGATGGGATCCGGTGCATTAGTGCTGGTATGATCGCACCCAACAGTAAATTAATTCTTTATTTTTTTGTCTCTCGAATTGCGGATCGGAGGAACAGGAGCTGCAGTTTCAAACGGACATAACTTTCGATCGGCTAAAAGTTACGGGAGCTTCAGCCTGTTCACACGAAACTCCTCTTGATACCTACAACAAGTATCTCGGTCTAAGAGACGGAGACGCTCAAATTACAACCCGGAGATGGTCTTTCGGGGCGTTTTTCCCGTAGGGCGCGCTGGGACCCACTGAAACGGCCTGCGTCACCCAGATCGCACGTTCACGTCGTGTGATTAAGTCTATTGCATCTTTTCTATCCGCGGATTGGACTGAAAAAGTCGGTAATAGGACGGCGAGGAATCGGAAAAATAAGAAGTACGAGTACGAAAAAAAGAAATTAATGAAAAAGGGGTGCAACACGAGGACTTCCCAGGGGGTCACCCATCCTAGTACTGCTCTCGCCCAAGCACGCTTAACTTCGGAGTTCTGATGGGATCCGGTGCATTAGTGCTGGTATGATCGCACCCAACAGTAAATGAATTCTTTATTTTTTTGTCTCTCGAATTGCGGATCGGAGGAACAGGAGCTGCAGTTTCAAACGGACATAACTTTCGATCGGCTAAAAGTTACGGGAGCTTCAGCCTGTTCACACGAAACTCCTCTTGATACCTACAACAAGTATCTCGGTCTAAGAGACGGAGACGCTCAAATTACAACCCGGAGATGGTCTTTCGGGGCGTTTTTCCCGTAGGGCGCGCTGGGACCCACTGAAACGGCCTGCGTCACCCAGATCGCACGTTCACGTCGTGTGATTAAGTCTATTGCATCTTTTCTATCCGCGGATTGGACTGAAAAAGTCGGTAATAGGACGGCGAGGAATCGGAAAAATAAGAAGTACGAGTACGAAAAAAAGAAATTAATGAAAAAGGGGTGCAACACGAGGACTTCCCAGGGGGTCACCCATCCTAGTACTGCTCTCGCCCGAGCGCGCTTAACTTCGGAGTTCTGATGGGATCCAGTGCATTAGTACTGGTATGATCGCACTCAACAGTGAATGAATTCTTTATTTTTTTGTCTCTCGAATTGCGGATCGGAGGAACAGGAGCTGCAGTTTCAAACGGACATAACTTTCGATCTGCTGAGAGTTACGGGAGCTTCAGCCTGTTCACACGAAGCTCCTCTTTATACCTACAGCAAGAATCTCGGTCTAAGAGACGGAGACGCTCAAATTACAACCCGAAGATGGTCTTTTGGGGCGTTTTTCCCGTAGGGCATGCTGGGACCCAGATCGCACGTTCACGTCGTGTGATTAAGTCTATTGCATCTTTTCTATCCGCGGATTGGACTGAAAAAGTCGGTAATAGGACGGCAAGGAATCGGAAAAATAAGAAGTACAAGTAAGAAAAAAAGATATTAATGAAAAAGGGGTGCAACACGAGGACTTCCCAGGGGGTCACCCATCCTAGTACTGCTCTCGCCCAAGCACGCTTAACTTCGGAGTTCTGATGGGATCCGGTGCATTAGTGCTGGTATGATCGCACCCAATAGTAAATGAATTCTTTATTTTTTTGTCTCTCGAATTGCGGATCGGAGGAACAGGAGCTGCAGTTTCAAACGGACATAACTTTCGATCGGCTAAAAGTTACGGGAGCTTCAGCCTGTTCACACAAAACTCCTCTTGATACCTACAACAAGTATCTCGGTCTAAGAGACGGAGACGCTCAAATTACAACCCGGAGATGGTCTTTCGGGGCGTTTTTCCCGTAGGGCGCGCTGGGACCCACTGAAACGGCCTGCGTCACCCAGATCGCACGTTCACGTCGTGTGATTAAGTCTATTGCATCTTTTCTATCCGCGGATTGGACTGAAAAAGTCGGTAATAGGACGGCGAGGAATCGAAAAAATGAGAAGTACGAGTACGAAAAAAAGAAATTAATGAAAAAGGGGTGCAACACGAGGACTTCCCAGGGGGTCACCCATCCTAGTACTGCTCTCGCCCAAGCACGCTTAACTTCGGAGTTCTGATGGGATCCGGTGCATTAGTGCTGGTATGATCGCACCCAACAGTAAATGAATTCTTTATTTTTTTGTCTCTCGAATTGCGGATCGGAGGAACAGGAGCTGCAGTTTCAAACGGACATAACTTTCGATCGGCTAAAAGTTACGGGAGCTTCAGCCTGTTCACACAAAACTCCTCTTGATACCTACAACAAGTATCTCGGTCTAAGAGACGGAGACGCTCAAATTACAACCCGGAGATGGTCTTTCGGGGGGTTTTTCCCGTAGGGCGCGCTGGGACCCACTGAAACGGCCTGCGTCACCCAGATCGCACGTTCACGTCGTGTGATTAAGTCTATTGCATCTTTTCTATCCGCGGATTGGACTGAAAAAGTCGGTAATAGGACGGCGAGGAATCGGAAAAATAAGAAGTACGAGTACGAAAAAAAGATATTAATGAAAAAGGGGTGCAACACGAGGACTTCCCAGGGGGTCACCCATCCTAGTACTGCTCTCGCCCAAGCACGCTTAACTTCAGAGTTCTGATGGGATCCGGTGCATTAGTGCTGGTATGATCGCACCCAACAGTAAATGAATTCTTTATTTTTTTGTCTCTCGAATTGCGGATCGGAGGAACAGGAGCTGCAGTTTCAAACGGACATAACTTTCGATCGGCTAAAAGTTACGGGAGCTTCAGCCTGTTCACACGAAACTCCTCTTGATACCTACAACAAGTATCTCGGTCTAAGAGACGGAGACGCTCAAATTACAACCCGGAGATGGTCTTTCGGGGGGTTTTTCCCGTAGGGCGCGCTGGGACCCACTGAAACGGCCTGCGTCACCCAGATCGCACGTTCACATCGTGTGATTAAGTCTATTGCATCTTTTCTATCCGCGGATTGGACTGAAAAAGTCGGTAATAGGACGGCGAGGAATCGGAAAAATAAGAAGTACGAGTACGAAAAAAAGATATTAATGAAAAAGGGGTGCAACACGAGGACTTCCCAGGGGGTCACCCATCGTAGTACTGCTCTCGCCCAAGCACGCTTAACTTCAGAGTTCTGATGGGATCCGGTGCATTAGTGCTGGTATGATCGCACCCAACAGTAAATGAATTCTTTATTTTTTTGTCTCTCGAATTGCGGATCGGAGGAACAGGAGCTGCAGTTTCAAACGGACATAACTTTCGATCGGCTAAAAGTTACGGGAGCTTCAGCCTGTTCACACGAAACTCCTCTTGATACCTACAACAAGTATCTCGGTCTAAGAGACGGAGATGCTCAAATTACAACCCGGAGATGGTCTTTCGGGGTGTTTTTCCCGTAGGGCGCGCTGGGACCCACTGAAACGGCCTGCGTCACCCAGATCGCACGTTCACGTCGTGTGATTAAGTCTATTGCATCTTTTCTATCCGCGGATTGGACTGAAAAAGTCGGTAATAGGACGGCGAGGAATCGGAAAAATAAGAAGTACGAGTACGAAAAAAAAAAAATTAATGAAAAAGGGGTGCAACACGAGGACTTCCAAAGGGGTCACCCATCCTAGTACTGCTCTCGCCCAAGCACGCTTAACTTCGGAGTTCTGATGGGATCCGGTGCATTAGTGCTGGTATGATCGCACCCAACAGTGAATGAATTCTTTATTTTTTTGTCTCTCGAATTGCGGATCGAAGGAACAGGATCTGCAGTTTCAAACGGACATAACTTTCGATCGGCTAAAAGTTACGGGAGCTTCAGCCTGTTCACACGAAACTCCTCTTGATACCTACAACAAGTATCTCGGTCTAAGAGACAGAGACGCTCAAATTACAACCCGGAGATGGTCTTTCGATCTGCTAAGAGTTACGGGAGCTTCAGCCTGTTCACACGAAGCTCCTCTCGATACCTACAGCAAGTATCTCGGTCTAAGAGACGGAGACGCTTAAATTACAACCCGGATATGGTCTTTCGGGGCTTTTTCCCGTAGGGCATGCAGGGACCCATTAAAGCGGCCTGCGTCACCCAGATCGCACGTTCACGTCGTGTGATTAAGTCTATTGCATCTTTTCTATCCGCGGATTGGACTGAAAGAGTCGGTAATAGGACGGCGAGGAATCGGAAAAACAAGAAGTACGAGTAAGAAAAAAAGAAATTAATGAAAAAAGGGTGCAACACAAGGACTTCCCAGGGGGTCACCCATCCTAGTACTGCTCTCGCCCAAGCACGCCTAACTTCGGAGTTCTGATGGGATCCGATGCATTAGTGCTGATATGATCGCACCCAACAATGAATGAATTCTTTATTTTTTTGTCTCTCGAATTGCAGATCGAAGGATCCGGAGCTGAAGTTTCAAACGGACATAACTTTCGATCGGCTAAAAGTTACGGGAGCTTCAGCCTGTTCACACGAAACTCCTCTTGATACCTACAACAAGTATCTCGGTCTAAGAGACGGAGACGCTCAAATTACAACCCGGAGATGGTCTTTCGGGGCGTTTTTCTTGTAGGGCGCGCTGGGACCCACTGAAACGGCCTGCGTCACCCAGATCGCACGTTCACGTTGTGTGATTAAGTCTATTGCATCTTTTCTATCCGCGGATTGGACTGAAAAAGTCGGTAATAGGACGGCGAGGAATCGGAAAAATAAGAAGTACGAGTACGAAAAAAAGAAATTAATGAAAAAGGGGTGCATCACGAGGACTTCCCAGGGGGTCACCCATCCTAGTACTGCTCTCGCCCAAGCACGCTTAACTTCGGAGTTCTGATGGGATCCGGTACATTAGTACTGGTATGATGGCACGCAACAATGAATAAATTCTTTATTTTTTTGTCTCTCGAATTGCGGATCGGAGGAACAGGAGCTGCAGTTTCAAACGGACATAACTTTCGATCTGCTGAGAGTTACGGGAGCTTCAGCCTGCTCACGCGAAGCTCTTCTCGATACCTACAGCGCGTATCTCGGTATAAGAGACGGAGAAGCTCAAATTCAAACCCGAAGATGGTCTTTTGGGGCATTTTTCTCGTAGGACGTGCTAGGACCCACCGAAGTCGCCCGCGTCACCCAGATCGCACGTTCACGTCGTGTGATTCAGTCTATTGCATCTTTTTTATCCGCGGATTGGACTGAAAGAGTCGGAAATAGGACGGCGAGGAATCGGAAAAACAAGAAGTACGAGTTAGAAAAAAAGAAATTAATGAAAAAGGGGTGCAACACGAGGACTTCCCAGGAGGTCACCCATCCTAGTATTGCTCTCGCCCAAGCACGCTTAACTTCGAAGTTCTGATGGGATCCGGTTCATTAGTGCTGGAATGATCGCACCCAATAGTGAATGAATTTTTATTGTTTTGTCTCTCGAATTGCGGATCGGAGGAACAGGAGTTGCAGTTTCAAACGGACATAACTTTCGATCGGCTAAGAGTTACGGGAGCTTCAGCCTGTTCACACGAAGCGCCTCTCGATACCTACAGCAAGTATCTCGGTCTAAGGGACGGAGACGCTTAAATTACAACCCGGATATGGTCTTTTGGGGCGTTTTACCCGTAGGGCATGCAGGGACCCATTAAAGCGGCCTGCGTCACCCAGATCGCACGTTCACGTCGTGTGATTAAGTCTATTGCATCTTTTCTATCCGCGGATTGGACTGAAAGAGTCGGTAATAGGACGGCGAGGAATCGGAAACAAGAAGTACGAGTAAGAAAAAAAGAAATTTATGAAAAAAAGGTGCAACACAAGGACTTCCCAGGGGGTCACCCATCCTAGTACTGCTCTCGCCCAAGCACGCCTAACTTCGGAGTTCTGATGGGATCCGATGCATTAGTGCTGATATGATCGCACCCAACAATGAATGAATTCTTTATTTTTTTGTCTCTCTAATTGCGGATCGGAGGATCCGGAGCTGCAGTTTCAAACGGACATAAATATCGATCTGCTAAGAGTTACGGGAGCTTCAGCCTGTTCACACGAAGCTCCTCTTTATACCTACAGCAAGTATCTCGGTCTATGAGACGGAGACGCTCAAATTACAACACGGAGATGGTCTTTCGGGGCGTGCTGAACCCACTAAAGCGGCCTGCGTCACCCAGATCGCACGTTCACGTCATGTGATTAAGTCTATTGCCTCTATTCTATCCGTGGATTGGACTGAAAGAGTCGGTAATAGGACGGCCGGGAATCGGAAAAATAAGAAGTACGAGTAAGAAAAAAAGAAATTAATGAAAAAGGAGTGCAACACGAGGACTTCCAAGGGGGTCACCCATCCTAGTACTGCTCTCGCCCAAGCACGCTTAACTTCGGAGTTCTGATGGGATGCGGTGCATTAGTGCTGTTATGATCGCACACAAAAGTGAATGAATTTTTATTGTTTGTCTCTCGAATTGCGGATCGGAGAAACAGGAGTAGTAGTTTCAAACGGACATAACTTTCGATCGGCTAAGAGTTACGGGAGCTTCAGCCTGTTCACACGAAGCTCCTCTCGATACCTACACCAAGTATCTCGGTCTAAGAGACGGAGACGCTCAAATTACAACCGGAGATGGTCTTTCGGGGCGTTTTTCCCGGAGGGCGCGCTGGGACCCACTGAAGCGTCCTGCGTCACCCAAATCGCACGTTCACGTCGTGTGATTAAGTCTATTGCATCTTTTCTATCCGCGGATTGGACTGAAAAAGTCGAAAATAGGACGGCGAGGAATCGGAAAAACAAGCAGTACGAGTAAGAAAATAAGAAATTCATGAAAAAGGGGTGCAAATCGAGGACTTCCCAGGGGGTCACCCATTCTAGTACTGCTCTCGCCCAAGCACGCTTAACTTCGGAGTTCTGATGGGATCCGGTGCATTAGTGCTGGTAATGATCGCACCCAATAGTGAATGAATTCTTTATTTTTTTTGTCTCTCGAATTGCGGATCGGAGGAACAGGAGCTGCAGTTTCAAACGGACATAACTTTCGATCGGCTAAAAGTTACGGGAGCTTCAGCCTGTTCACACGAAGCTCCTCTTGATACCTACAACAAGTATCTCGGTCTAAGAGACGGAGACGCTCAAATTACAACCCGAAGATGGTCTTTCGGGACATTTTTCCCGTAGGGCGCGCTGGGACCTACTGAAGCATCCTGCGTCACCCAGATCGCACGTTCACTTCGTGTGATTAAGTCTATTGCATCTTTTCTATCCGCGGATTGGACTTAAAAAGTAGGAAATAGGACGGCGAGGAATCGGAAAAACAAGAAGTACGAGTAAGAAAAAAAGAAATTAATGAAAAAAGGGGTGCAACACGAGGACTTCCAAAGGGGTCACCCATCCTAGTACTGCTCTCGCCCAAGCACGCTTAACTTCGGAGTTCTGATGGGATCCGGTGCATTAGTGCTGGTATGATCGCACCCAACAGTGAATGAATTCTTTATTTTTTTGTCTCTCGAATTGCGGATCGGAGGAATAGGAGCTGCAGTTTCAAACGGACATAACTTTCGATCTGCTGAGAGTTACGGGAGCTTCAGCCTGCTCACGCGAAGCTCTTCTCGATACCTACAGCGCGTATCTCGGTCTAAGAGACGGAGAAGCTCAAATTCAAACCCGAAGATAGTCTTTGGGGGCATTTTTCTTGTAGGACGTGCTGGGACCCATCGAAGTGGCCCGCGTCACCCAGATCGCACGTTCACGTCATGTGATTCAGTCTTTTGCATCTTTTCTATCCGTGGATTGGACTGAAAGGGTCAGAAATAGGACGGAGATGAATCGGAAGAACAAGATGTACGAGTAAGAAAAAAAGAAACTAATTAAAAAAGGGGTGCAACACGAGGACTTCCCAGGGGGTCACCCATCCTAGTACTGCTCTTGCCTAAGCACGCATAACTTCGGAGTTCTGATGGGATCCGGTGCATTAGTGCTGGTATGATCGCACACAATAGTGAATGAATTCTTTATTTTTTTGTCTTTCGAATTGCGGATCGGAGGAACAGGAGCTGCAGTTTCAAACGGACATAACTTTCGATCGGCTGAGAGTTACTGGAGCTTCAGCCTGCTCACGCAAAGCTCCACTCGATACCTATAGTGTGTATCTAGGTTAAAGAGACGGAGACGCTCAAATTCCAAAACGGAGATGGTCTTTTGGGGCATTTTTCTCGTATGTCGCGCTGGGACCCACCGAAGCGGCCCGCGTCACCCAGATCGCACGTTCACATCGTATGATTAAGTCTATTGCATCTTTTCTATCCGCGGATTGGACTAAAAAAGTCGGAAATAGGACGGCGAGGAATCGGAAAAACAAGAATTACAAGAAAGAAAAAAAGAAATTAATGAAAAAGGGGTGCAACACGAGGACTTCCCAGGGGGTCATCCATCCTAGTACTGCTCTCGCCCAAGCACGCTTACCTTCGGGATCCGGTGCATTAGTGCTGGTATGATTGCACCCAGCAGTGAATGAATTCTTTATTTTTTTGTCTCTCGAATTGCGGATCGGAGGAACAGGAGCTGCAGTTTCAAACAAACATAACTTTCGATCGGCTAAAAGTTACGGGAGCTTCAGCCTGTTCACACGAAGCTCTTCTTGATACCTACAGCGAGTATCTCGGTCTAAGAGACGGAGAAGCTCAAATTCAAACCCGAAGATGGTCTTTGAGAGCATTTTTCTCGTAGGACGTGCTGGGACCCACCGAAGTGGTCCGCGTCACCCAGATCGCACGTTTACGTCGTGTGATTCAGTCTATTGCATCTTTTCTATCCGTGGATTGGACTGAAAGAGTCGGAAAAAGGACGGAGAGGAATCGGAAGAACAAGATGTACGAGTAAAAAAAAAAAACTAATTAAAAAAGGGGTGCAACACGAGGACTTCCCAGGGGGTCACCCATCCTAGTACTGATCTTGCCCAAGCACGCATAACTTCGGAGTTCTGATGGGATCCGGTGCATTAGTGCTGGTATGATCGCACCCAATAGTGAATTAATTCTTTATTTTTTTGTCTCTCGAATTGCGGATCGGAGGAACAGGAGCTGCAGTTTCAAACGGACATAACTTTCGATCGGCTGAGAGTTACTGGAGCTTCAGCCTGCTCACACGAAGCTCCACTCGATACCTATAGTGCGTATCTAGGTTAAAGAGATGGAGACACTCAAATTCCAAAACGGAGATGGTCTTTTGGGGCATTTTTCCCGTATGTTGCGCTGGTACCCACCGAAGTGACCCGCGTCACCCAGATCGCACGTTCACATCGTATGATTCAGTCTATTGCATCTTTTCTATCCGCGGATTGGACTGAAAGAGTCGGAAATAGGACAGAGAGGAATCGGAAGAATTAGAAGTACGAGTAAGAAAAAAAAAATTAATGAAAAAGGGGTGCAACACGAGGACTTCCAAGGGGGTCACCCATCCTAGTACTGCTCTCGCCCAAGCACGCTTAACTTCGTAGTTCTGATGGGATCCGGTGCATTAGTGCTGGTATGATCGCACCCAATAGTGAATGAATTTTTATTGTTTTTTCTCTCGAATTGCGCATCGGAGGAACAGGTGCTGCAGTTTCAAACGGACATAACTTTCGATCGGCTAAGAGTTACGGGAGCTTCAGCCTATTCACACGAAGCTCCTCTCGATACCTACAACAAGTATCTCGGTCTAAGAGACGGAGACGCTCAAATTACAACCCGAAGATGGTCTTTTGGGGCGTTTTTCCCATAGGACACGCTGGGACCCACTGAAGCATCCTGCGTCACCCAGATCGCACGTTCTCGTCGTGTGATTAAGTCTATTGCATCTTTTCTATCCGCGGATTGGACTGAAAGAGTCGAAAATAGGACGGCGAGGAATCGGAAAAACAAGAAGTACGAGTAAGAAAAAAAGAAATTAATGAAAAAGGGGTGCAACACGAGGACTTTCCAGGGGGTCACCTATCCTAATACTGCTCTCGCCCAAGCACGCTTAACTTCGGAGTTCTGATGGGATCCGGTGCATTAGTGCTGGTATGATCGCACCAAATAGTCAATGAATTTTTATTGTTTTGTCTCTCGAATTGCGGATCGGAGGAACAGGAGCTGCAGTTTCAAACGGACATAACTTTCGATCGGCTAAGAGTTACGGGAGCTTCAGCCTGTTCACACGAAGCTCCTCTCGATACCTACAGCAAGTATCTCGGTCTAAGAAACGAAGACGCTCAAATTACAACCTGGATATGGTCTTTCGGGGCATTTTTCCCGTAGGGCATGCTGGGACCCACTGAAGCGGCCTGCGTCACCCAGATCGCACGTTCACGTCGTGTGATTAAGTCTATTGCATCTTTTCTATCCGCAGATTGGACTGAAAGAGTCGGTAATAGGACGGCGAGGAATCGGAAAAACAAGAAGTATGAGTAAGAAAAAAAGAAATTAATGAAAAAGGGGTGCAACACGAGGACTTCCCAGGGGATCACCCATCCTAATACTGCACTCGCCCAAGCACGCTTAACTTTGGAGTTCTGATGAGATCCGATGCATTAGTGCTGGTATGATCGCACCCAACAGTGAATGAATTCTTTATTTTTTTGTCTCTCGAATTGCGGATCGGAGGATCCGGAGCTGCAGTTTCAAATGGACATAAATTTTGATCGACTAAGAGTTACGGGAGCTTTAGCCTGTTCACACGAAGCTTTTCTTTATACCTACAGCAAGTATCTCGGTCTAAGAGACGGAGACGCTCAAATTACAACCCGAAGATGGTCTTTCGGGGCGTTTTTCCCGTAGGGCGTGCTGGGACCCACTAAAGCGTCCTGCGTCACCCAGATCGCACGTTCACGTCGTGTGATTAAGTCTATTGCATATTTTCTATCCGCGGATTGTACTGAAAAAGTCGGAAATAGGACGGCGAGGAATCGGAAAAACAAGAAGTACGAGTAAGAAAAAAAGAAATTAATGAAAAAGGGATGCAACACGAGGAATTCCCAGGGGGTCACCCATCCTAGTACTGCTCTCGCCCAAGCACGCTTAACTTCGGAGTCCTGATGGGATGCAGTGCATTAGTGCTGTTATGATCGCACCCAACAGTGAATGAATTTTTATTGTGTTGTCTCTCGAATTGCGGATCGGAGGAACAGGAGATGCAGTTTCAAACGGACATAACTTTCGATCGGCTAAGAGTTACGGGAGCTTTATCCTGTTCACACGAAGCTCCTCTCGATACCTACACCAAGTATCTCGGTCTAAGAGACGGAGACGCTCAAATTACAACCCAGAGATGGTCTTTCGGGGCGTTTTTCCCGTAGGGCGTGCTGGGACCCACTAAAGCGTCCTGCATCACTCAGATCGCACGTTCACGTCGTGTGATTAAGTCTATTGCATCTTTTCTATCCGCGGATTGGACTGAAAAAGTCGGAAATAGGACGGCGAGAAATCGGAAAAACAAGAAGTACGAGTAAGAAAAAAAGAAATTAATGAAAAAGGGATGCAACACGAGAACTTCCCAGGGGGTCACCCATATTAGTACTGCTCTCGCCCAAGCACGCTTAACTTCGGAGTTCTGATGGGATCCGGAGCATTAGTGCTGGTATGATCGCACCCAACAGTTAATGAATTCTTTATTTTTTTTGTCTCTCGAATTGCGGATCGGAGGAACAGGAGCGAAATGGTCACTATTTTCAATGAAATTGGTCTCTTTTCCTTTTCCCTTTGTCGATTCTTTACAGAGCTTACATAGGTGTTCAGGGGTTCGACAAATATGTGACCAATGTCCTGGAGTGCCACATCTATAACAAACACTCCCAGATCTTTTTGAGTGATTTTTATTTTCACTCGTATTTTCATGCTGCCTTTTTGGTGGGTGGTTCATGACGTTCTTTTGAGATGAGTTATTGAAATAACTATCTCAATTATTTTCATATCCACGGCCACGACCACGACCACGACCGCGATAATTTTTACGTCCACGTCCATGCCCACTTCCTCGACCTCGTCCACGACCAAAATATTGTCTATGCCTTTGATTTTGGTTTCCATTTTTAATTATGACATTTGCTTCTGGAAATGTCGTTAAACCAGTGGGTCGGGATTGATGATTTTTTACTAACAATTCGTTGTTCTTTTCTGCCACAAGAAGACATGCGATGAGTTCAGAATATCTCGAAAATCCACGCACTCTATACTATTGTTGTAGAGTTATATTTGATGCATGGAATGTGGAAAATGTTTTTTCATGCATTTCCATCTCAGTAACAACATTCCCACAAAATATCAAATGCGAGACTATTCGATACATCGCAGAATTGTAATCACTGATTTTTTTAAAGTTTTGTAATCTCAACGTATTCCATTCATCACGGGCGGTCGGGAGTATAATTTTCCTTATATGCTCAAATCTTTCTTTCAGCCCTTTCCATAAAATCATTGGGTCTTTTTCTGTGAGATACTCACATTTCAATCCTTCATCAAGATGTCTACGTAAGAAAATCATAGACTTTTCCTTTTCTTGTGAGGATGATATATTATTTTCTTTGATGGTATCATTTAGACCCAATAACTCAAGATGCATCTCTACATCGAGAGTCCATGAAATATAATTCTTTTCAGTGATATCGAGCGCAACAAATTCAATCTTTGCCAAATTTGACATGGTGGTACTAAAAAAATAACAATGCATTTTATTAGTTAATTTCTATTAGTAAGACAATACAAAATAATGAAATAACGAAGATTACAAGTGCGTGTACAAATAGAGAAAAAAATATGTGGTGGAAAATCGCTGGTGAGTACAAGACTCGTGAGCATGATGATCATAGTCGTTATGAAAAATAGCCTTATAAATGCCATCATATTCATCTTCAAAAAATCAAAGAGAAATTATTTTGAGAGAAATAGTGAATTTGGTGTGATTGAAAATGAGTTTGAGTGAACATATTTATAGGGCAAAAACTAGCTGTTTGTTACCGTTGGGGATAAGAAAAAATCGAGTATGTGTTGAATAAAAATGTGTGATAATCATGTGATGCATATAATGATAATCATAATTAAATATACGCAATAAAATATATATCATATCACGTTATTATAAGGTCAGTGTCCTAGACAACCTCTTATATAATAACATAAAATTATATATTGATATAGTTAGTATATATACATAATAAATATATATCATATCACGTTATTATAGGTCAGTGTCATAGACAACCTCTTATATAATAACATAAAATTATACAAATATAATTAGACAATAAAATTATATAAGCAATAATGTATAATCTTATCACGTTATTATAAGGTCGATGTCATAGACAATCTCTTATATAATAACATGAAATTATACAAATATAATTACACAATAAAATTATATAAGCAGTAATGTATAATCATTTCACGTTATTATTTAAAAATCTTAGAGGCTTTTATACTTGTCGTATCCCTTACTGGGAGTGTGAGATGTCGTCTTAACATCCTCCCAGGATTTATAACAAGTTTTTAAAAACTAAATTTTTTTTTGATCATTTCTGATAATAACATGATATTATATATTAAATATATACAGAACAAATAAATAAACAATAAAATAAATATACTTACTTGTTAAATATTTTTGTCTTCTCTTTGTGTTTTGCAGCGTCGAAAATTATAGAGAACCTTCGAGCGATCGTGCTGATAACGTATTGTGAAAAGTAAAAATTTATGGTAAAAACTAAAAACTCTAAAACTCAAAATATATATCAAACCAAACACTTATAAAATCTTCTCTCTAAACTTGTATTATTTCTTCACAAATGTTGAGGTCTATTTATAGATCCTCAATTGAGAAATGTTCAAAAATAAATATGTCATCAATTACATAATTAAAAATTAAAATATCATCACATCACCATCACAATAATTTTCAATACAATTTTAATATATAATTTCCAATAAAAATAAATATATGTTTCGAATGATATTTTTTTTTATTAGACAAGAATAATAGATACATTTAACAAAACAACAAACATTAAATCGTCTGATGCGTTTTAAAAAAAAAAATCTAATGCTATAACCACCTCGAGATGGAGTGAAAAGGGCAGTACATGCCCACAGGAACATAGGCGAGTTGGTAAGGTCTGAGGTGACGTGGAAAGAGATTCCCCAGCGTTGCGGATTCGATCCTCGTGTGGAGCATATTCTCTGCTGAAATATTGTGAGGTATGCTCTGGGGGTTGATCGTGTTGTTCTCTCCTTCAGGCCTCTGCCGCTCGTGCACATCCCTCGATTTAACCTTCGCATGAGCCAATGAGTCTCTGACTCATGTGGAATGAGGTCCTCTTTGGGGTCACCCTTTTGAAAAGGGCAGTACATTGGCTCCAAGGGGGTGTTCTAGTTTGTGGAGTAGGTGAACTCTTGGTCAGATGTCAGAAGTTCAATTTCCCCTACCAACACCTTCTTGGACTAGCCTGTCACACATGACTTACCTAGTGTGATTTACCTAGCTAGCGTAGTTTGTAGGTTATTGTATTAGTTCGTAGATTTACCCAGGGCATACCGAAAGATAGCGGCTGTGAATTCTCACATCATAAAAAAAAAGAAAAAAAAAGAGAGAAAAGAGCAGTGCATTTGGGTATCCTCAAATTCAATATTCTAGGGAAAAATAAAATGTACAGTTTAGTCTTTTCCGTTTCCAACAAGTTATGACTATCGTTAGTCATATTTAAACGGAAGATTGATATGACGTTAAATATATCAACAACACTTTATTGACGTAAAACTAAATATTATTAACACGATACATGTTGTTACTGAAAGATCTGATGTCATATCAATATTTCAGTTATATATATATATATATATATATATATATATATATATATATATATATATAAACTTATGTATTAATACGAACTTTAACGACAAAAAAACTAGAGCTGTCAAAACGGATCGATGGGCCGGGCCAACCCGCAACTCACCAAAACTCGCCATTTGGCAGGACGTGACGGGCCACCATTTAGTCGGGTTGGAAAATTATTAACCCAACCCGCCTATTTGATGTTGTGAGACGGGCCAACCCACCAATTTTTAGTTATATTTGGCAAGTTGGGGCTATGGGTGTTCAAATTTCGGATAAAATCGGAAATTCAAACCGAAAAAACCAAACACCGAACCAAAAACCGAAATGTGAAATTCGGATATAAATGTTAGAACCGAAATTTATTTGGTTCGGTTTCGGATCATAAATGTCAAAACCGAACCGACCGAAAAAACCGAAATTTCATTAAATTAATAATTTTATTTATGTTATATATTTTATGAGATGATATTAATGAATCATTTTTAACAATTTTTAGTTGATTGTTGTTTATTTAAGTCATTTAGACTTTGAGCTTAAAAGTCTTACAAAGAAATCATGTAAAAAGATAACATATTAGATTTTAAAATAAATTTATAATATTAATTAAAATAATCGAACCGAACCGAATGAAAACAGTTCGAATATTGGATTATATATTTCTAAAACCAAAAACCGAACCGAACCAGCCAATGAACATCCCTAGTTGGGATGGATTAACCTGCAACCCACCATTTGACGGGAAGGAACGGGTCGACCCACTATTTAGACGGGTTAAAAATTTGTCAATCCAACCCACCTATATAGCGGGACGAGGCGGACTTACCCAGCGGACCCAATCCACTTTAACAGCTCTACGAAAAACCCACAAATAAATTTGAGTGTTATTCCTGTTCTAGCTACTACGTACCATTTAACCGAGTGAATTGAGCCCACAGGCACATATATTCTTACATGAAGGCTGCCACAAAAGTGGCATTTATTTTCTTGTGATATAATATGTAAAAGCAATATTGGTGTTTGTATCTGAATCGTAGTTATTATATATTACTCTCAGCTTTTTGGAACATGGGCTGCTTCACTCTCTGCTGCAACCCGATCCCCAGAAATTTCCGACAAAATCATTGTGTCACAGTCTTACCATCGGAGGTTTCTTTAGGGAAAAGAATATATCAAGTGACTCAAACATACAAACGAAAGGTCATATTTTAATGTCAGGGAAATAGTTTTTTTTTTTTCCCATTTGATTTGATCAATTTTAGATTTCGGTTTTTTAAGTTTTAAATTTTTGATTTTGATACACTAAATCTTAATTTTCGACTACTTCAATTTCCATTGCTAAAGCGTACGTCATTTGAAAAATTAAAAATTTTCGATGTCATATCAGTATTTTTCATTGTAACAATGTCGCACAAGCAATTGGAGCAAGGTAGACGAAAATTTAAAAAGTTAACGTATCAAAACTAAACTTTGAAAATTTAGTGAACCAAAACTCAAAATTAGACAAGTTAATGAATAAAATATTTTCTTTTTTATTTGAATGAACTTATATTGTAGGTGTTATTTCACCATTTACATTGTCAAAAATGTTTTAATTTATGTTGGGATATTATATGTATCTATATTGTATTATAAGAGATATTATGGTATAAAATTATAGGTTTGTATGACAACAATTGACAGATGTAAAATAATTATCTACAGGGACGGAGTTAGAATTTTTATGTGAGGGAACGAACTTAGTATATGTAATTATTGATTATTAAAAAATTTGAAATATATATACATAATAAAATAATAAAAATAATTTTTGATTCATATCATTGAGAAAAGTTTATTAAAATTTTGAAAAAAAAACTGAATTTCTTATAATGAAATTTTTAAAATAAAAATTAACATGTGGTTTCATATAAAAATATGTAAAAGTTAAAAACAACTATTTCAAAGTTTTTTAATATTTAGATGCTAAAATAAAAAATTTAACCACTCCAAAGAAAATATTTAACATGCAGATTAAAAATTAAAATAATATGTAAATTTTTTATTTACATTTATATTATATTTAGATAAATTACAATACTCGATTTTTTAATACAATTTCAAATTACAATGATTAAATTTATTATGAAATTTTGAACAAAATATGCATAAGTGTAATATCAACGAATAAATGTTAAAATATTAATCTTCCATATTTAATTATAAATTTAACACCTAAAACTCCACGCTCTATGAAATTAAAATTGAAATAGTTAAATTAATCTAATTAATATATCTATGACATACTAACATATATATTATTTTTAAGTTTTTTAGAATAGTGATTATAATTTTATTAGTTTGATACATTCAAAAATTGATGATTGTACAAGAAATCAAATTAAAAAATATTTCGTCGAATACATTTGTTTCAAAATTTTTGTAATAAAATGTGATTCATATTATGTGAATTTTTATATCAGAATTTGTTCTTGCGGAATTAATGAAAAATACATTGATCTCACAAATATAAAAAAAGATCATTTTTAATTTTTTTAAATTTAATTAATTAATTATATATATATATTATATATATATATATATATACAAAACAAAATTGGAAAAATTGAGGGGGCGACTGCCCCCACCGCCCCCCTCTAGCTCCGTCTCTGATCATCTATACTTGTTTCGAATATGAAATCATAAATTTTATACAAGTTGAGGAAGAATAATGATATATGTACAAATGAGATTGTAAATTGGATTATAAATTGTATTTGTAATTACAAAATTATCTTAAATACATTTTTGAAAGTTTTTTTTTTCAAATAAAGTGCATGGATAATTTTATAATTTTAATTACACTTTGTAATAAAATTTATAATCATCATTATACATATAACATTTTTCTTGATTTTAAGCTGGTCCGTGGTCCGGCAAGTAAGACGATCTTTCATGTGGATACCATATGGGAAAACTGCCACATTAAGATGCATCGTACTGCGGGAGAAAATTTCTGCTCAAGTAAGCTGGCAGGAGATCCTCTCACAAATATTAAATCAGTCTCATAAATTTATTAAAATAGGGAACATTATATTATAACTAGGCCAAACTTTAATCACGGTGAGAAGAAATAACCAGTTTTATTATCCAAAACAAACTCAAAGAGTATACTATTTTGAATATATTAATCGTAAAAATAAGTATTTTGTGAAACGATCTCACAGATCATGATATCATATTTTGCATATATTCATGGGACAAAATGTTTTCCCCATTTTTCAATAACGGTGTTATAAAAACGTCCATCCAATCGAGTCAAGAAATCGTATAATCACACCAACCATATAATTGGAGCCACCAACCGGGCCTCATTGCCTGTCAAATCAGAGGCTGGTCCATCTAGTTCGGCCCAAGTTTTAGAATGTCTTCAATAGCGCTATGACTCAGGCATTTTACTTGTATTCCACTACACTTGTGCCAAAGTCCCTGCCTGCTCAGGCTCCACACCATTACTCTCTCAACTTTTTCCCCAACCTCTATATTCACTCTTGTTATTGGTCTTTTGAATTTTTTCATCGAGCTGGTTCTTGTAAGACGGTATCCGTGAGACATGTTAAATCTATTCATATTTATAATAAAAGTTATATTTTTGTCATAAAAATTAAGAGTTATTTGCACCAAACACCCTTGTGAAATATTGAAAATGCACACTTCTCCCCTGTGAAATTTTAATAGGCATCTTCAACCCTGACCTTTTAAAAAATTAGCACACTCGCCCCTTCAAATGAGTGATTGTTGCGCACGCATCCCTCATGCGACTGAGCAAATATTTTGATTTTTTTTTGCACCAAATACCCCCGTGAAATATTAAAAATGCATATTTGACCCCTGTGAAAATAATTTTTAAACTTATTCAACCCATAATACACGATTTTTATTAAAATCTAATTCTAAAATATTTAGCAAACAGTTTTTGTTTTATTAATTTTATTTTTAAAATTAAATTTATTATGATTATATAATTGTTTTCTAAAAAATATTATTATTTTATCTTGTTATCATTATTTTATAAAACTTTCTTCTTGTTTTCAACTTTTCCATTAAAAATGCATTCATAAACGAGATTTAAATACCTAAAAGTACCAAAATATTAAATCAAAATGATAAGTGCATGATAAGTACCAAACATTTTTAATTTTATTTGTTTTTATTTTTTATTTTAAATTTATAATTTATAATTAATTTATTTCTAAAAAAAATTATTACTTTATCTCGTTATCATTATTTTATCAAATCACTTCTTGTTTGCAACTTCTCCAATAAACATGATTCATAAATAAGGATTAAAATATCTAAAAATACCAAAATATTGAACCAAATGATAAGTTCATGAATGTTACCTTTTCAATTTAGAATTATATAAGCATGTCATTTTTTTTATTATTTATTACAAATTGTGCAATGCATATTCTCAAAAAATTTAAATTTTGGTTCAATAATATATAGTCCTAAATCGAAAAAGCAATATGTTTGAACTTATCAGTTTAGTTCAATATTTTGATACTTGAAATTATTTAAATACTTGTTTATGAATGCATGTTTAATGGAAAAGTTGGAAATACGAAGTGAGTTTAATAAAATAATGATAACGGGATAAAGTAATAATATTTTTTAAAAAATAATTAATTAATGATAATACATTTAAAATAAAAAATAAAAATTAATAAAACAAAAAATGTTTGCTAAATATTTATAATTGGATTTTATTGAAAATTGTGTATTATGGGTTGAATAGATTTAAAAATTATTTTCACAGGGTCAAATATGCATTTTTAATATTTCACAGGAGTATCTGGTGCAAAAAAAAATATCAAAATCTTTGCCCAGTCGCATGAGGGGCGCGTGCGCAACAATCACTCATCTGAAGGGGCGAGTGTGCTAATTTTTTAAAAGGTCATTGTTGAAGATGCTCATTAAAATTTCACAGGAAAGAAGTGTGCATTTTCAATATTTCACAGGGGTGGTTGGTGCAAATAACTCTAAAAATTAATACATTATCATGAGTGACCTAATTTGAAGATCCGTTTCACAAAATTTATCCGTGATATCGTTTCACAAAAATTTTTGTGTTTTTCAACATCTTTTTTAGTTCGATGCTATTCCGAGGATATGCCATCGATGTTGCCTGGTCCATGTGGCAAAAATCTCCCCTCCAACGAGTGAGTTCTAAAATTTCAAAATCTTAAAATATATTTCTTTCCGAGAAGACAATATTTTCGATACAAAAAATCTACGAACGGAAAATTGTTATGATAACATATATGAGAGAATACTCTTGGTCAAGAACAAGTGCAAGGTTTTTTGCAAAGTTCATAAAGAAGTCACGTTTATTATGAAAAAAAAACTACCACGTACTCGAGGAACATATTGCACGAACGGAAAATTGTTATGATAACATATATGAGAGAATACTCTTGGTCAAGAACAAGTGCAAGGTTTTTTGCAAAGTTTATAAAGAAGTCACGTTTATTATGAAAAAAAAACTACCACGTACTCGAGGAACATATTGCACACTAAACTCAGATAGTATTCATCAATTTATGCAGGAAATATTGTATATGATCCATTACAATACCCCAAAAAAAGTGTAACCCTTAAGGACTATTAGCTTAGTAGCTGTATTTTTGGATCAAAAAACAAAAAAATCTGAATTCTACGCAGGTTATATACGAACATTTATGTACCGGACAAAATCAACGTCTCCAAACGATTGGTTTGTTATTGTTAAGAAACATGGACATGGTATTCTTGAAAATGATCCCGGAATCATCAAGTCTTCCTTCAAGAAATTAATTGAACTCCGAAAGAATTGACCTCATATGTATGAGAAAGCCAAGGGTGCTGGAGTGCCTCTCTAGCCGTGGGACGCGTCTTTGGATTGATTTGAAGCAAGAATTTCAAGAAATCAATGAGCCCAGGATCTGAAATCTGCAGGCGATCTTCCAAGGATGATTCCAGGGGGAAAATGTACTCTACTTGGTTTGTCTCCTGTAACAAAATTTATATATTTATAAATATAAAGTAAGAAGAGTTCGTAACTTTTTCTTTTGTTTGTTTTCGAGGGCAACTGCACCCATTTGCCCCTAATGAATTCCAGTATTTAAATCAGGACTTTGATCTCTAAATAAAAGTCTACCTCATTTAAATAATACAGATCGTATTCTTCGGTAAAATACTTGTGTGTTTCCTGACCCTTCTTCAACATGCTCATGTCGATTGGACCGAGCAGTCCTATCATCCGTGCCAGAAGCATCACAACTCCTTCATTTGGAAAAAGTACCTACAACACAATCAATATTTTATAATCTGCTTCATGATTTTGCTTCTAAGTAAAACATTTAACTGCAGCTAACCGAACTATCACTAAAACATTTCAAATTTTATCTGTAATTTTTCCTTAGAATCTAAATAAAAATAACTGCAATGATTTGTGTACCTCTCCGGTACATAACTCGGCCAAAATGCAGCCAACAGACCACAAATCAATCTTTTGGTCATAAGGGAGGCCTAGCATGACCTCGGGAGCCCTATAAGATCGAGATTGCACGTATAAGGACAAGTTGTCTGTCTGAAAGCAGCTGCTGCCAAGATCAATGACCTTTATCTCACATCTTCGGTAACTTTTAATAAGTATATTTTCTGGCTTTAGATCACAGTGAATGATCCCTAAATCATGTAGGTACGATACCGCCTCCAAACATTGTCGAGTTATGACCTGCAATAAAACATGCAACCTTATTTACTTGTATAAAAATATATTTTTAGTGAAATCAGATCAGATAGATGAATTTCTCAATAAAACGAACCTGTAGATGATTCAACGTAAAATATGGATCCCCACCAGATTCCCGATTATATTTCTGGAATTCATACAAGTTTGCGCGTAGAAGTTCGGTAACAATAAATAAATGCTCCTGCAACAGAAGTTTAAACGGAAAATACAATAAGATCAAACATAAGATAACTTTCATATTTCAATTTGAATGGTACAATTGAAATATTAACAATGTGTCATATATGACCTGATGGTAAAAGTAATCGTAAAGACGTAAAATATGGTGCTCATCAGCAGGATCATGCCTGTTAACAAACTTTAGAAGTTTGATCTCATCTAAGCTCTGATCGAAAAAGTCCTTGTCATTTTTTATGATTTTTAAGCAAACATCCATTCCCGAATAAAGATCATGCGCCTGGATTACTTTGCTGAAAGCAGCAGATCCAAGATATTCTGTAACGTAATATCTACCCGCTATGATATTATTCAGAACAATAGGTATCTCCTTGTTTTCTTCGAACCCAGTCCTGTGAAATGGTGTAAGATATGAAATAATATATAACAACAAATTAAAATAAAAAACAAACTCAAATCCTAGATTTAAAACAGATTAAAGTGATGATAACTCAATCAATGACACAAGGGTGCCAGGGATATTAATGAGGCGGCAATGTAAACTTTAGTATAAAAAACAGTACGAAATAGGCAAAACCTGAAATTTTGGGGGGTTTACATAAATATTTTAAAAAAACTAACATGCTGCAAAGAAAAGGTTAATTTACCTGTTTTTTCTATGTATAATTCTTAGGTTGAAAATCTCATAATCATCTTCTTTATCGCCACACATCAGAAGTTCATCTGATGGACCACCATCCTCTTCTTCTACCGCAGCTTGGAGTTCACGAGATACATCATCTTGGATGTATTCAAAGTCTTCATTTCCATTG
The DNA here is from genome assembly GCF_033568475.1 of Henckelia pumila. NCBI lineage: Eukaryota > Viridiplantae > Streptophyta > Magnoliopsida > Lamiales > Gesneriaceae > Henckelia > Henckelia pumila. Next base: position 25,933,828 of record NC_133123.1, on the reverse strand, counting down.
GATTGGCTATCTTTCCGAACAGAACAAAAATCAAGGGTGTTAATGAAACCTCCAACAAAATCATAAGTAGAATTCCTTTCAGTCGAAATGTTAGTCACACCTGCCTCATGATTTTCCTCTGGAGACTGTAGCTGACTCTCACGTGCATCAGCTGTGCTCAGATTTCCGAGGCCGTAATCTGTGGGGCTACCAGCATAAGCCCTTTGCAATCTACTGCAAGAAGCACAGAGAGGGACCAAACAACTATAATCGTTGCCATGTTCTTCAAACTTTTCTTCACTTCTCTCTAGTTGAAACAGTTCACCCAACTCATAATAATCTCTTTTAGCCTCGTTTTTAAAGTATACCCTCGAGTTTAAATCCCAAGCGCCCTTTCCGGACTCAATGTTATACCCGAATCTATCCTCAGCATGTTCCCCTGTCTGGACCGTCATTATATACTTGTCCTCACTCGGATCACCGTCAAAATCCCCGTCACCAAAAAGTGGTGGCATAGCATAGTCTTCATCTTTCTCCTTATACCAGAACAGGTCATTTTGCATATCAAAATCGGGGTAATCTCGAGCTGTACCAAACTGTGACAACCTGTCTGACGAGGCTTGAGAAGTTGGTCGAGTAGTACGAATCCCATAAGGATTTGTAAATTCTGGAAAATAAACAGCAGAGAAAGAACAAAGAATCAAGAACAATGCCAAGCACTAGCAACACACATAAAAATCGATCCATACGAGTTCCCCACTGAATTAAAATCATAACCAAGAATAACTAAATATTCGGATCGATGATTTGGTTCATAATCTCTATAGCTTAATTTGGCAAGAAATAACTAAACTACTGTCTGTAAAGAGACGCTAATACAAGAAAACGAATCCATAATTGATACATAGTAAGCACATTTACTCACCAAAAATGGAATATACATCAAATTCTCAATACAAAATTTTCCAATCCCAGAAACAAAAGCAGTAAAAAGTAACCAAAGAGAACAAGATAACACTGAAATTCAGGAATCCCTTTTACCAAAAAGGAAAAAGAAATATAATAAGTAATCCACAAGATAATTAAATTATTATGCAACAAGAAAAAAAAAAAGGGAAGATCAAAAGTTAATAATACCAGATGAGCATAATTCAGTAGTAGAAGAACCCAAGCTGACAAACTCATCATCAGACGAACCCTCCGCGCTCCCGCCGCCGCCGTCTCCACCAAACGGCAGCCGCCGAGAGGACGGAATCCTCAACGGCCGCGGCGGGGGCTCCATCGGGAACAAGAATTTCTCGAAATCAGAAGAGCCCAGGTGGGATTTGTCCCTGACATCCTCCATCAGAGCTGATTCACTCACTGACAGACCATTCTTCCTCAAGAATTCCAACACCGATTCGAATTTAACCTCTTCCATTGAAGCAAAAGCGGAGAGTTGGAATCAAGAGAGACGGAGCTGGAGGAGAAATAAAGAGAAATCCATGGGGATTGGAGTGGGCTGCTGTCCTGTCTGAAGGGTCAACAGTCGATTCTCTGCATGTTTCTTGGCTTTCACACTTTCTCTGTCTACACTTATATATATCTGTGTGGGTTTTGTGTGTAGCTGTGTGAAAGAGAAAGGAGTGACTTTCTAATTTATTTTTTGTTTTGTTTTTGTTTCTTAACAATGTAGACCCGGTTAATAAATTTTTCGAGCAAAGTTTTAGCTCAAATTATTTTATTTAAAAAAAATGCTAGATGTACACGTGTACATCTTGGTTTACACCCTTACTTAAAATTTTCCTAATTTTTCTCATTAATTGCAAAATACCCATGATAAAAAATAAATATCTAGTTGATCAAGAAAAGTTTTATAATTAATAAAGAAGGATGTAAACCAAGGTGTACACCGAGGTATACATCTAGCATTACTCTTTATTTAATAATTCATGAACCATTTGCGAGCAAAAATCTTTTTATTAAAGATTAGGTCTCCTATTAGATATATGTGAAATTGATCGATCTTGTCCATATAAAAATAATATTTTAATATAAAAATAATATTTTTTATGAGTAAAGTTCAATAAGATATTTGTCTTCGAAAATAGCCCGTGATACGAGTTTTCTATGAAACGGTCTTATGGATGAGATAGTTCAATCTATATTTAAAATAAAAATAAATATTTAACATGAAAAATAATATTTTTTAATGGATAGAGTCTACTAAAATATTTATCTCACAAGAAAAGAGTCGCTAGTAACTAACTTTGGTGGATGATGTGTTTTTCGATTAATCAAAATTATCATTTTTCTCAAATTAAAAAATATTTTATTTTATGTAATAAAAATTGTCATTAAACATATTTTAATAAATTGCATTTCATCTATATGACTGTATCTACATTCTACCATATCCTAGTAAAATATTTATTTATCTTCACTTATACTTTTGAATATTTAAATTAAATAATCATATCACTCATAGTCATAACATAAATTTTAAAGTTATAATTTTATTATAATCTTTCAAAACTCATAAAAAATTATTTTAACACCAATATTTTTTAATATAATATACACATACACCAAGTGCGAAGATGCACGAGTTTGAATAAACTAGTTAGTAGCCCTTTCACAAATTGATAATAAAAAATTAAATAGTTTTGAAATAAATAAAATGAAATAGAGGTAGTCGCCCACTAATATTACCGTATAGGAGTACTATTAAATATTAATATAGATTTTACTTAATTTTTGGGTATTATCTTAAATAAGATACCTAACACTTTCATTAATTAATTTATTTATCTAGAATCCTATATAAAATTAAATTTGTAATGATAAAATGATATTACCTCCGAAAATAATTTTTATTTTACAACTTAAGTCAATGAAATGCAAAGAAAGTGAAAATTTAAATTGGAATCGCAAAGTTTGACCATTTTTTCCCGCAATTTGTTAAGAATATAATTGGATTTTGTACATATAAATATAAATGATATAAATGATTAAAATCTATTTCTTTTATCCTACATGTTCAACGAACGTGTTGGACTTGTATGCTTTTTCTGACCAACCGAATAAATTTTGGAAATACTCCTTCGTGATCCGTCGTGTTTTTTTTTTTTTTTAACCGATTGATTGTCAGAATTTTGTATATAAACATCATTTTTTAAAATTATTTTTGTTACTGGATATCTTCCTACAAATAAATAAACTTCTCAAGTCATTTCACCAAACGTATAGTTTGTTAACAATTATAATAATGAAACTCAAATATCTTAAATCATATAACAATCTATTTTTCGATAAATGCTAAATTTTTGCAACTAATAAAAATCAAACACTTGTTATATATTTCGAAGAAAAATGCTAGATGTACATCTTGTAGTTTATACTCTTACTTAAAATTTTTTTAATTTTCCTCGTTAATTGCAAAATACCCATGATAAGAAATAAATATCTAGTTGATCAAAGAAAGTTTTATAATTAATAAGGAAGGGTGTAAACCAAGGTGTACATCTAGCATTACTCTATTTTGAATTTTAGATATCAATCATTGTATCAAACATTAGTTGTTTAAACAAAAATTATATCTGAACGTAATTATTCAACTCAAATTTATTAAACCATAGGTTACATGAGGGAATATAGGTAATAGTTGGTCCATAACAATGTTTATGGAACGGAAACGCAATCTGTGGACCGGTTTTATGATGACAAATTATTATTTCTAGATTGAGATCTAATAATGATGAATAATGATTAAAGTTGGTGCACATAATTATGTTACTTTGTCCGAATATTTTGCCATCTATGTTCTTTTAATAATGTCACTGCGTACCTAATTAAGTATATTCACTAATTACAAATTTATATTATATTAAGTATCCATTTAATAATTGTTACGTTGTGATTTGCGACGACAAGGATTAAAAATTATGTTGCAAATGATTGTTACCGATTCCTATAGCTAACCAACATATTAAATGTCGATTTATAAGTTATACTTCATATGTCTAAAATATAAAATTTCATTTTTTTCATTCAATATCCCAAATATATAGTCCATTTCCATATATAATATTATTTTATTTAGTTTGCCAGTTTACCTTATCATTAAATACATTAACTATTTTCGACAATTTTTTATCTTATTAAAAAATTCGTTTAATAAAGATAAAATTGAATTTTTTTTTCTGAAATTTACTTTGCAAATAATTTTATTAATTCGTGTGAAAATACACATAAACTTAAATATGAGACATAGGGAGTAGAAATTTTGGATACTCCGAGGTGAAAATTTTAAAATACTTGATTTTAAATCCATTTTCTTAGATTTATTCAATTTATTCGGATACAATTTAAGAAAAAATAAATTTGTCCCCCGGGAAACAATGAAAGCTATTTAGAAATGATCAGTTCTTGATAAGAATTTTTTAAAAGTATTGCAGACGTATTGTGTGTCATTTCGATCAAAGTGGATTAATATTATTTTTTTATGATAAAATATTAGTTTTAACTTCATATATAAATCCATTCGTGAATATAGATTATGAGACCGTCTAATCAATCAAAATATATTCTATCATTACTTTATGTTAACCAAATATAATATATTCTAAAAATTTTAAATATCCAATATAATATTAGAAAATCAATCACCAAATAAAAAAATTCCTAGGATTTTGTGTGCCATAGTAAATATTGTTTTTTCTTTCTCTTAAAGCAACCAAACATGAATTTTATGTTCAATATAATTTTTTTTTGAACCATGTTCAATATATATATATATATATATATATATATGTATATATATATGTATATATATATGATCAAAAATATATTTTTAAAAATTAAAAAATTCATCTAAAAAATTGACTTATTTTGGAGTATGGTCTTCTAATAAATCAAAAAATCAATCCTCTAAAATTAGTCCTTTTAATCTTAGTGCAAAATTTGGTCAATGTAATGGACGACATGTTTCCTCCAAAAAAAAAAATAAAAGGACGACATGTCAGTAATTTCATGTACTATATCATCTTTTTTTAAAAACCCCTAGAAATGTAAAAAACCAAAAGATTCATTTTGCTAACTTATTAGATTCAGATCAAATTTAAATTAATTAGACTATCAAAACCCAAAATTGTCCAATGATTTTGCTAATTTTTTCCTTTTTCAAAAAGATAAAAAAAAATATTGCCACCAAAATTTTCGAAGTACGACCAAATCTTGTCACGAAAAGTTACACATTGCATTTGAAATTACAAAATTATCTTTTCATTTTATTTGAATTTTTTTTTTTCAAAAATACATTTAACGTTAAGGATAGTTATATAATTTTAAATGCAACGTGTAACCCAATGTATAACCTTCCATGTACATGTAGCATTATTTTGTTTAAAATAGAAATAAAAAAACCTCACTAAATAAATACTTGATAATTTTCCACCTCAACACGTTAACCTAAATAAATACTTGATAATTTTCCACCTCAACACGTGAACCTCTCTTCGTCGGTCAATTCTCCCAATAAATGTAGATAACTTTTGTGTTGGTAACATATATATATATGTTTTTTTTAATTATATATATATATATATATATATATTTCTTATCGCGATCACATGTGCGATACAATTATTGTGACACAAACTTTAGTAGAAGTTTGCACTTAAATCAAATATCACAAAAATTTCTATTAGATCGTTTTATAAGTCAATGTTATTTGACACGATTCATACAAAAAAATATTACTTTTTATAACAAAAATACTTTTTACCTCAACTATGGATCAACTCAACTCATTTCAAAAATATAGATATGTGAGACCGTCTTATAAGAAACTTACTCATAAAAGATATTTACTTTTTGATACAATATAATAGATATAAATTATTTGATTTTTTTGGATGAACAAATTCAAGTTGATTTAAATCAACTCCACATCGAATTATACAATTTGAATAGTAATTGTATTGGATGTCAAATAATGTTATTTTGAAATTCATCGCTCCTAATCAAATTCATCGGTCCAAGTGCTACCGATAACTTTAACGTGAATTGATATTTTTTTATGATGTGGAAATTCGTAGCCGCTAACTTTAATTGTGTATTGGATAAACCGTCGGACTAACGTGATAGCCTACAAATTACGCTAGCTAATTAAGTAAATCGCACTGAATAAGCCTTGTGCGATAGCTCGCTCGAGAAAGTATTGATAAGAAGAATCAAACTTCTGACCATTTGTTAAGAGCTTAACTACTCTGCCAATTATATAAACATTCCTTTAAGACTAACGTGAATTGATATTATACTGAAGCCAATGGAAAGATAAAGGAGTTAGTTGTAAGATGAATACCTCTGGTAAAGACAAATTTAATCGGAGAATTCAATGACAAATGGCAGAGTCAACCAATGTGGAAGAGACGAAGGTACGAGGGTTATTTGTGGGTAAATACAAACTAATCGTGTTGGGAAAATCGTGGAAAACAGCCTCGATCAAACATGAAAAAATTGATCTCCAGTTGTTAAAATAGACGAACCCCAAGTTCCCAAACGTAAGATCACGTGTTTTTACTCGTATGAAAATTAATTTATAAAATTCACGTTTGACGAGGGCCACTTTTTAAAATACCCTCGAGACAATTTTGGACTTGTTACGACTATTTTTTTTTATAAAACAATTTGTGGCGACTACTTAATTACCACGTAATTGGTAGAGATATTGTTTAACACGTACAAATGTAAAAGATGAACTTTATTTAATTAAGTCACATAATAATCCTTTAATTACAATGTGTGTCGCAACAAGCAGCACTGCTTCTATTGTAATAGTTAATTAGCTTTCTCTATAAGTACTAACGTAGTATAGTTGTTTAATAGAGTAATTAGAAGTCTTCCACTATAAATATGCAATTATTAGCTCCTAATTAGTAAACTAGCTATTAGTATTAAAAAAAAAAGAGCATGTATTATTATTGTGTAATTGACCGCACAGAAAAAAAAAAAAAATTGTAAGTCCGGTAAGAGTTTCTATTTTTAAAAAATTCATTATTTCAAAATGAAATATATGTGAACAAATGAGAAAGGATGTATACATACATGTGGGGTTTCTAAAAGACTTGAATCAAGTCATAACCTCTACAAAAAGTCTCGAATCGATTTTATTTTTTGTAGGCTAGAGCTGAGCTCGGACTCATCGAATTTTCTATTTCAAGTTTGACTCATGAAAATATCGAGTTACTCAAGCTCCAAAACCTTGAAAGTGTTAGTAATTTTAGGATTTAAATTTTATATTTTTATATATGAAAAATTACCCTTAAATTCTAAATCTTTTTTAAAAATAATAATATATAGTTATTTGAGTATAACAAATAAAAACTCGAATTCGACTCAAACTCGAGTCAAGTTTTGACTGAACCGATCCCAAATAACTTGACTCGCGTATATCCCTAAATTGTAACTTCTCAAAGTATGATTTACATGATTAGAATAAAATCTATATTACACACATTAAATCCACTTAAGCAAAAAATGGAAAACGACTAGTTATTTTTCTCACGTTTTGGAATATTGAATGTTGTTTTTCTTTATATTTACTTTGATGGATTTTAATGTGTATAACATTAATTTTCATTTTCCACGAGTCATATAGGAGATTATCGGTGTCAAATAAACGATATTTGATGGGTTTAGTGACTTTAAAAAAGAACAAAAAAAAAATTCAAGTTAGTGAATGAAAACCACACTTCCATGAGTTATAAACTAAAATCCAAAACAAGTTAATTTACAATACTAAAATTCTATATATTGCGAATACAAATAATTTTTAATGTTTGATACTTAATAGTAAAACCGAATAAATTGATTCATGCGCTAACTTCTGGTGGGGGTATGGAAAGCGGGAAAAAGAGGATGCATTGGACCACTTGGGACTTCCTTTGTCGACCTAAATGTAATGATGGTATGAGATTCAGAAAACTCGAGATATTTAACAAAGCGTTATTGGCCAATCAAGTGTGGCGCATTATTCGAAACCCAGATTCTTTGGTGGCAAGGGTCTTGAAGGTTCGGTATTTCAAGCATACTAGCATCATGCTGGCGCCGGTTGGTAGTAACCCATCTTACATTTGGCGGTCCATGTGTTGGAGTAGAGATGTGCTGAATGTGGGACTGTATGGGCATGGAGTGAACATCATGCGGGACAAATGGATACCATCATTGCGATCCATCGGTGTCCAAGTAGAAGAGGCGGCGCAGGTGAGCTCTTGGATTGATAACTACCAGTGGAGTGCGCAGAATATCTCAAATGCCTGCCCGAACTACATTGTCCAAGAGATACTGAATCTTCCTATCCCACATTATGCCATGGGTAATACGAGATTCTGGAAGTTTGAAGTAAAAGGGCAGTATTCGGTAAAGAGAGGATACAGAATTGGCATTGGGCTGCATAATCCGCCTGAAAATCAATCGAAATCCGCTGTAATGCAGAACTGATGGAGTCTCCTCTGGTCCTTGGCTATCCCACCAAAGATTCTTGTTTTCTGGTGGCGGGTGTTTCATAACATCATTCCTACTATGATAAATCCAGAAAAGCACCATGTGCCCGTTTCGGGCGGTTGCTCATTGTGTCATACTAATGCAAATATTCAACATGCCATGCGCTATTTTACTGCCCAAGGGTGAGGGAATTCTGGAAAGAAAATGGAGCATGGAGTAGAATCAAGGGGAGTAGAAGACAGGATATTCAAGAGATTTAATTTTGGTCTTAGGGGTGTGGTTCGTGACCAAGATGGTCAGGCAGTGATAACGTTCGGCCAAGCCATAACAAAGCCAGATTTAATTTTTCATTTTTTTTAATAAATCGTAGGTTTTAAAAATTATGAAACCGCACCGTCTCTATGGTGCGGTTATTTTGTTTTACCCAAAATCGTACGAACTGCACCACACCGCCTTACCTTATATAGTTGTTTAAAATAATGTTATTAACGACACCTTAATATATAATTTATTTTTTATTTCTAACTTGCACTCCGTCACTTTCTCTCGCAACATTCCTTCAATATTTTTTCTTCATTCTTTGTTAGCACAACAATTAATATTCTTCTAATTTATTTTATAATCATGACTAAAAATGAAACTTAAAGCATCTTTTTCTCTATTTTAACTTTATTTTTATTATTTATTTTTTATGTTATCTATTTTATCTAATTATGTATTGTACTATTTGTGGTTATATTATCTTTAAATATATTATTTTTTTCTATTATTATTATATATAATTTGAGTTCTTTTTCATTCTACTTATCATTAAAAAAAATCGCAAGTCGACTGCAACCGCTTAAAACCGCGAAAGCAATTTTATATGTAAAACCTCAATAAAAAAAAATAAAATATAACCGAACCGCAAAAGATAATCTGGTTTGAATTTTTTTAAAAACTCAAACCGTAAAACCTCACCGTGATAACCCCTAATTAGACTGGATATTAAATTTGGGGACGATAAGTGTCTGGTCATCTTAGAAATGATTTAAATTGTTAATTAACACCCTTGTTAATATAGAATGGAGATGCAGAAAATAGTACAAATTTTGAAATTTTCGAACAACGCTTTAGGTGGGGTATCTCATTGAAGCTCTCATCGTATACTTGTGACTCTCAAATCTAGCATGTGAATGTACTAGACAAATCCAAAAAAAATTCAATCACTATTGAATTTAATTATCTCATCCCTACGTGCAAGTCATTAATTAACCGTAATTCATAACTAGTTATCGACATACACATACATATTATGTATGTATAACATGAATAATAAGTATTCTAAAGTCATACTATATATACAATAACAATAGTAATTTCTGTGAAAATTTTCTCTAATTTATCTTTATAATTTTGGAACAAATAGAAGCTTTTATTTGATTGTTAAAAAGTTATATTTTCCCACAATAAAAAGACAATGTATTCTCAATTTCTAAATCGAAAAAAATTGGAAGGTGCCGACATGAAAATTTACTTTTAAATAAAGAAAGACTGTATTTGTGGAAGTAAAATAAAGTGTAGTGCACTCAAATTTAATTTACATAAAAACTCTTATAAGATGGTCCAATCAATGAAACAGTATTACTTTTTTATGTCAAAAATATTATTTTTTATTGGAGATATAGATTGAGTTGACCGGTCTTACGAATATATATAGATCAATGAGACTGTCATAAAAAACCTAATAATTTAATTTAACAGTAAGAGATTTTTTGGAGTTTTACATGACTGATTAAAATATATATATTCATTCCAAGATGAGCTAAAAGATTTGAGGGCTTCTTCGGATTCCACCTTCATCAAGAAGAATATCAGACATCATGTGTTGGGAACATTATGTCGCAACTTCTGAACGGTGGAGATCTTTATTGGTTGCTTGTAGATGCAGATATTTACAGCCAAACATAGTCTACTGTTATTCTCTCGCATGATTACTGTGCGGCATTCTTGAAAAAGCAGTTGCAGAAAATATAGCCGTTGGATTGCTTTGAAATTTATACCATAGATTTGAATTATCATGACACAAATTATGAACGGTGGAGATCTATTTTGGTCGCCTCTAGTCTCGGATATACACAGCTGAATAGAATATGCTATTTTTCTCGCATGATCACTGTGCAGGATTTTTGAAAAAACGATTACGGAAAATCTAACTTCGAAATTTATACCATATTCTCATAACATCTTTAAGCTCATTCTGGATGGTTGATATCAATTTTATATTAATCATTGAGCAAAGAATAAAAGATGTTATCTTGTTATACATCTAAATTCATGTCATCCACAAAATGAGAGATTTATTGGAATTCTATTTCATTATATTTTTTTTTGGGTTTTTTTTACAGATATCGGACATGAAATCTTGTAGTAAGGCTCAATTCTACTATATCGGGCATGCAATCTCATAGTAAGACCCTATTCTGCCATATTGGGCATGCAATCTTGTAGTAAGGCTCATTTTAATATATCAGGCATGTAATCTCGCAGTAAGGCCACATTCTATCATATTGGGCATGCAATTTCGGATTAAGGCCCTATTATACTATATTGGGCGTGCAATCTAGCAATAAGGCTCAATTCTACTATATCGGGCATGCAATCTCGCAGTAAGACCCTATTCTATCATATTGGGCATGCAATCTCGCATTAAGGCCCTATTCTACTATATTGGGCGTGCAATCTCGCAATAAGACCCTATTTTACGATATCGGGCATGCAATCTAGCACTAAGGCCAACTCTATGACTTGACACTTTATAAGCCCAACACAGCTTGGCAAACCACGCACAAAAAGCCCGATCAGTTCGGCAACGTGTAAGCCCACACCAATCGTGGCCTCCCTAAAAAGCCCGACCAAGCTCGACACTTACCACACAATTCGTGGTCAAATTCAAAAGCCCGACCAAACTCGACATATAACACGCAATTCGTTGTCAATTCAAAAGCCCGACCAAGCTCGGCACATACCATGCAATTCGTGGTCAAATTCAAGATCCCGACCAAGTTCGGCACATACCACGCAATTCGTGGTCAATTCAAAAGCCTAACACAACTTGGCAAACCACAAAATCCCAATCAGTTCGGCAATGTGTAAGCCCATGCCATTCGTGGCCTCCCTAAAAATCCCGAACAAGCTCGGCACTTACCACGCAATTCGTGATCAATTCAAAAGCCCGACCAAGCTCGGCACATTGCACGCAATTCGTGGTAAATTCAAAAGTCCGACCAAGCTGACACTTACCACGCAATTCGTGGTCAAATTCAAAATCTCGACCAAGCTAGACACTTACCACACAATTCGTGGTCAAATTCAAAATCCCGACCAAGCTCGGCACATACCACGCAATTCGTAGTCAATTCAAAAGCCCGACCAAGCTCGACACTTACCACGCAATTCGTGGTCAATTCAAAACCCGACCAAGCTCGGCACCATGTGATCCCACACAACTCATGGTTATCTCAAAAGCCCGATCCGCTTGGCAACAAAAATTATTATCTACAGCTCTTTATTTGAGCTCGGTTTAATCAGATTATCGTCTATTGCTCTTTATTTGAGCTCGGTTCTAATCAGACCTTCATCTACAGATATTTATTGAGATAAACTTTCAAACGGCTCGGGTCGTCCTTATATCAGATTATATTTCTGTTGAGATCTTTATAGACTTTTTACGACAATCGGTATTTTCTTGGACTTCGTCTTATGCTCAGTTTTTGTTAGTTTCGGTATTTTGATCCGAATTCTTATTAAGCGCCAAATCATTCGGCACATCTCAGTAAGCTCACTTCATCACGAACGCTCAAAGGAAATTGCAAACAACCAGAATGTTGTCTTTATGCTCTAAAATATAAATTCAACAACTTCAAAGTTTCTCATCGTTTCACTCGCCGTCACTTATCTCCGGGAGGTATTATTGATGATATGATAAAAATCTTATAATATCTTTATTTATATTTTAGAGATATATAATAATATTGCATGGATATGTATAATTCTAGTTGTATTATACATTATAATTTTACATGGACTGAGACTCTCTTCTTATGAATAAGGGATCTCTAACCCTTATTAAGGGAGGTTGTATTTTTTTCCAAAACGTCTCCCAATCCTTTTCTTACACATCTTATTTGGGTCTTTACACGTCTTTTACATGTTTTATATCACTTGCAATTTCCATACTTTTTCTATTGAATCGTATACTGACTTGAGCGTCGAAGTGGCTTCGCCTTCGGGCTAGTCATCTCACATGTTTTCTTTGATACACAGAAATATTTTGGGATCATTCGGCTCGATTTATTGATAAAATTGGTTCGTTGATTACGATTCGAGGTAATTTATTTGATGCAAAAATTTTTGAACACATCAATTTATATTTATGTGGGGGATTGTTGGAAAAATGGATTGTGTACCCATTTAAAATTGATAAAATATTTATGATTAAATTATTTCTCGATTACCAATTAGAGTGAATGAGAAATTAAAATAAATATTCATAAATATTAGTTTGAATTTTATAGAATGAAAATATTTAATAGAAAGATGATTATATATTACATAACATATTATTAAATGAAAAAGGTGATTTTATTGACTAATTGTGAATTGGTGGTGTGAGGTGGTGACAATTCAAATTGTGTATTAAAAATTCGCGACAATCAATGATGACCGAAGGGTTATTATGTGTACAAGGGAAAATGGCGTGTAT